>NC_088885.1:135081202-135116202 GCF_037157495.1 Lathamus discolor | reverse complement strand
GATCCTGTGCTCAAAACTTTCCAGAACATCTGGGGGTTTGTGCTTGGTTCCTTGCACATTAGTTTCAGAACTTTTTTAACTTAAGAAATACTTTCCTATGGGAATTATTTCAAAAGCAAAGGGGACCATTGCAGTTCTTTGTCTTATCTCTAGTTACTAAAGGTCATGAAATTTAATCCAATACTTGAAGACCCTCAGGCAACAAGTCGTTGTGCACTAGGCATGGAGCAAGAGAGGTCAGGGCACATCCCCTTAAGGCACAAGTAAGTAGGTCAGAAATTACTGGACTGTCTTAGTACTTGTGCTGGCAAGAAAGGAAGGTGTTTCCTAGGATGTGCATCTGTCCACACTGAGGTGAAGGACATACAGTTCCGCCTTGGTCCCAGTCTAGCATGAAGTATGACTAAGTATCACCCCAGTAGATTGGCAGATTTTGCCACCCAGGAATCGATGAGCGTTTTCAGTTCTCTGTGTCTGAGTCCTGGTATGCTCCAGCTCATGACCCAAGTCCCACTGGGGCCCTGAGAGGAAGGTTAAAAATACAAACTACATCTTGCTAAGAGGAAGGTCATAGCCCTCCGGGTGATTAACTGAAGCTTGGAATGTGAGATTTTGTTGTAATCTGTATCTTAATGTGTAACTGCAAGTATAATGGGAAAACTGAGGGCAATCCTGTACACTCCAAAGCCCTTGAAGGATAGTGACTGAGGGAGCTTACAGAGCCACACATCCTATGGTTTCATATGATTTCAAAGTACTAACTGCAGTCTGAATAGGAAACAAATATTGAAGAAGGTTTGTTTCTTGTTGAAAACTGCTGCTTCATATGAACTCAGGTTTTGGGCTGTAAGAAAGGGGATGAAATCTGCCAGGGCAGCACTTCTTACCTTTTTAAAAGATGCAGAACTCAGACCTGTTTTTTTCTCGTAGCATTTAGTTTTATTTTCCATTTTCAGTAAACTCCCGTCCTTCCATGCATACTTACAATAGCCATATGAGCCCGTAAAGAGGCTGCCTGCCTAACTACAAATCTAACTGGAGGATGGTTGCAACAGGTTCATCTCAGAGCAGGCTTTTCTTTGATTTCCTATTTTTTTGTTCCATCTCTGTTGAAACTGCCTGCAAGCTATGCTCTTAATGTGTGCCATGCTTTTCCAGGCCAATCTGCCCCTGCTGCAGCGGGAGCTGCTGCACTGTGCAAGGCTAGCCAAGCAGAACCCAGCCCAGTACCTCGCCCAGCACGAACAGCTGCTTCTGGATGCCAGCACCACCTCACCTGTTGACTCCTCAGAGCTGCTTCTCGATGTGAACGAAAACGGGAAGAGGCGAACTCCAGACAGGTGAGCACCGCCGTGCCTTTCACACCCCACTCTTTGTGTATGTGTGGATAGAATCACAATTTGGTTGGAAGGGGCCTTTCTTTAAAAGTCATCCTATCCAACTTCCCTGCAGTAAGCAGGGACATACTCAACTAGATTGGGTTGTCAGAGCCACATCCAGCCTGCTTTGAATGTTTCCAAGGTTGGGAAAAGTTGGGGAAAGGTTGGAGAGTCCACCTCTCTAGGCAACCTGTGCCAGTGTTTCATCACCCTCGTTGTAAAAAATTTCTTCCTTATATCTAGTCTGAACCTACCCTCTTTTAGTTTAAAACCATTATGCCTTGTCCTGTTGTGTATGTACAGTTATATACATACATGCATACATACATATATATGTAATCACAGAATCATTTAGGTTGGAAAAGACCTTTAAGATCATTGATTCCAGCTGTTAACCCAGCACTGCCATGTCCCTTAGCGCCACATCTACATGTCTTTTATATACCTCGAGATGGTGACACAACCACTTCCCTGGACAGCCTGTTAGTGAAGAAACCCTTTCAGAGAAGAAATCTACATGTACATTTATATCTCTGGGTATATAAATGTAATATATGCACACACTGATTCAGGCAGCAAAATCACCTGAGGACACACTCTGGGGATATCCACACAGAAGCAATAGTGGCCAACCAGCACCCTACTATTTTATGCATAGTATTTCTATGCAGCATAAAGTCCTGAGCAGCAGATCACTCCAGCTCCATACAAGTCCTTTGTATTTGAGGTTTTGTTGGGCTAAACAGTAAGTATGGGGAGAGTGGCTAGTCACTGTGTATTGAGAAGTACAAGGCAAGATCCAGAGTGCAGTCAGGGCTTTGACTCCTTCTGCTGTGCCATGTTCCCATGTCCACATATCCAGTATTGCATTTCTTCCAAACTGGAGAAACGTTCACTGAAATCTGTTTTTTTGTTGAGCTGAGATAGAGTCCATGCAGAAACAGGGCAAGCGTATGTGTTTGAAGCACAGTACCTTTAGGGATGTGGAACAGTTTTTCTTATTTGAATAAAGTTCTTTGTTTAGTGTTAGAAGGAAATGACTCTGGTGGTTATTTATTTTTAACTGTCTTCCCATAACAGAGTTAGACATTTGGCTAGCATAAATGTTTTACCTTTGGGAGGCCCAAATCCTGTATTTTTCTTAGTTTAGTTTGCCATGGATTTTATAGTGTGGAAAATTTTTATAATGCTGTTGTGCCAGATGCCGCTACCTGCATGCCCAAGGCGTGGCAAGTATCCTAGTTATCTTTTAAATGAAAAAGGTGAGGCTATGCAAAGTCAAGAAGGCTTGCAGTTTTGCACAGATGACATTTTTGTGTAGGGACGGGCCAAGTAGCACAAAATGCAAGAGAAACAAAAGTCTGAAAGCTCACAGTAAAACTTGAAGGTTCTCATAAGCAGAAGTGAACAGTAAAAATTAAAGTAACATAGCCATTAGATAGATAAAAATGTGAAAGTATTTGAAATTAGTTTGCTTTAGATTGTGTTCTGGGATAATCACTAGGGACCAGCAAGAAAATTATTAACATACCAGCTTCCCATACTCTGCTTTCCATACCACCAGGTAAGCTCTTTTCTGTGTGCTCTTTTCACCATTTTCCCTTGACAACTAGACCAAACTGAATCAGCCATTGGTGTTAACACAAACCTGCTAACTGCATCCAAGAAAGATGATTAATTTTTAGACTTTTTCCATGTCATCTCTTACTGTGTGCAGGAAAAACATTTCCAAAGCCGAAATCTAGCTCCCTGAGGCAGTTCTGCTGCATATCCTCAGTCTTTGCAGAATAGTATACCTAAATGTCTATTAAAAAGGCCTCTTAAAATTATCTTGTGCCTCTTGTGAATAACTTAAATATTAGCATTCTGTAGTCCAGTGTCAGTAGTCCGGTGCTTTTCCTACAAGTAGACAGAACATATTAAGTCATCACATAAGCCTTACAATGTGAGGTCTTACTTGACAGAGATTACAGAGGAGAAGAGGGATATGCCTTCCTGACAGCCCTAGCTCGCTTTTTTGTGTTAATAGAGTGGTATTACTTGCTTCTCCCATAAGGCTACAAAGGAAAACTGAGCAATTAAATATTTCCTTTGTTTTTCTTCCGTAACATTCTGGAATAGCACCCCTTCCTCAATGGGACCTGGTCTGACAGTGCTGAATTTCGGTTATTTTGTAGTAGGTATGTTGTCACCTATGGTGCCTTCAGTGCTGGTGGCGTGGAGGAGGATGGGTGGTGCAGGTATAGAGTTGTATAAGAACTTAGTGATGAAAAGACCCCTTATTAGTCTTATAGCAAAAAGGACATAGGAGTAGCCCATAAGGGGACTGGCAGATCAGAAGAATATTGGATTTTAAAGTCAGCCTTCATCTTTTAATTAAAATTGAGCCCTAGACCTAAAGAGATTTAACTCTGGTTTATGGATTTTGTCCTTGGTGTTTCTTTTATATTTGCTTTTTAGTTAAATATGTAGGTGCTCTTGAAACTTCTAAGTCTTTGCTTATGAGGAAGTGCCTTTGGCTTCACAACTGAAGTCTCCCTGGGGCTCCATCTAGCTGAGGGAGTCTTCAGTTCCTCTCCCCTTTGGCTTCACAACTGAAGTTTAACTTCCAGTGTTGTGGGTAAGACCCTGTGTTTGAATTCCCAAGGTCCAGACATGGGGTTGTAATGCAGGGTGTCCCACTGGCCAGCACCTTCTAAGGTGCCAGAGCTATCGGCCAGCAGCCTCTCTTGATTGCTGCTTGAAATCAGACTCCTTAGTTCTGGAGAAGAGGCATGTAAAAAAAAAAAAGGAAAAACCAAACAAAAAACAACTTTCTTTTTTGGATCTGGACTGGACTGCCCAGCTCACCAATTGGAATTGTGCCTTGAGCTTAAAAAATAAGTTTTTTTTTTGTTTTTTTTTTTTTTTTTTGCAATACCGAACAATTCTGTCTCTGGTTATTCATACGTACTTCTCCGCTGACTATGATTAAAGCTATACAGAAAAGCATAAACCCCTACGTTAGTTTTGGCAGAACCAAGTTTGGTGGAGTTGTCTGTTGTACTCAGGAACATTTGTACAACAGATTTAGGAAAAAGACAAGATCCCATTGGAAACATTCTTAAATTTACTGAATGGGAGTTTACATACCTTTTAATTTGGATAATGCAAGTAAATCTACCACAGAAAACTGTCCTCAGAGTCAAAGCATGCCTAGACTGAGTATTGAAACCAAATACTTGTCTGCCTTTATACTCATTACACTATTAATTATTTTAATTGTTTACAGAGGAACAGAAGGAAACATCTGGAAATATATATACCTTTTGTTAGATAAGGAGTTTTCATATATGCTAATAAGAATACAGTGAAAGATAGGAGGCATGCTTTGCAAGGAGAGTTTGCTGTGACTTTGTTGCTAGAATGTGAAGAAAAATTACTAAAAGGCAACATCTTCCCAGGGAAACTCAAGGCAGTCGAAATAATTTCTTTTTTTGAGATATGTCTCTCATTAAATTAAATTGTGGTGTCTTTTTCACTTCTCAAGGGATATGGTATATGCACACATACGTTGTATATCATGTGTGTGTGATATAGATATATATAGATATGTGTATGATACATTTAGTATTTAGTAGAAATGTCTATACACACGTTCTTCCATATTTACATTTTTCTTTTGGGCATGGGTAACTGCATACCATTGATTCCAATAGAGGTGAAAATACAGTAAAGAATTAGGCAAAGGAGGTGGAACCTGTGTGTTGCACATAACCACATCCACCTTGTAATTTTTTGTCAAAGAAAATCCACATGCAGGAATTCTTTTCTGCTTATAATTTCCAACCCTTTTTTGCATATGCATTTTCCAGTTCTGGTTATTTATCTGCATATCCAAGTCTACTGTATGTGAGGTTTTATAGAGCAGTCTGACAGCAGAGCTTCGTGTTTTACTGAATGTTTTCTTGGTGCATATGGTCTGACACGGATGAGCAGCCACGGTGAGATTTTGGAGTCTATTAAACTAGCTCATTAAAAAGATCAATCTGTTTCTGTAATAACACTGGGAACCATCAGTCACTGCAAGAGAGAAAAACTGACACCTGAGGAGACAACACATTTTGGTAATTTGTTCATGACATGTCATGAACAAAGTGTTCACTATATTTTGTTTACAACTTTTGGAGTTTGCATTCTACTGTAGTAAAGCAAAAGAACTTGGACGAATGTGAGTTTTTGTTTGGTGAATGAATGCTTGGTTATAAATAACATGATTTAAAATACATTAACCAGAAAAGACTTTTTGCTAATTAGTCATCCCTTGAGCTTGCTGGAAAGGGCTGTATGTGTGTCATACCACAGTGACTTTACATTTATGACAGCTGCCTATAAAGTGAATATAGGACTGCAAAAAAATCTGTTAGAGTAGCTCTAATTTTGAGTGAGAAGAAAACAAAAATGGTCGTGATTGTTATGTGAGAAAGTACTGCTGTGCTTGCTGTACCCTTGTCACCCCTGATAACAAATTTGTGTTGAAGGTACTTGGCCACAGAGACTGACTTTGAGAGTTCTGTTAGGTGATTTTTCTTATTTGAAGAAGCTCTTCCACATCTCAGTAAGGTGAAAGATGCTCACAGCTCTTACAGCTGTGCTCCTTGTAAGCCATGTGTATTTATGAGAAATTTTAAAATAATTTTCCTAATATGAACTGTTAGCAAGGTATATCAATCTTTTCTATAACACAGTATTATAAACAAAATAAGTTTATCACTTCTTTCATC
This sequence comes from Lathamus discolor, assembly GCF_037157495.1. Taxonomy (NCBI): domain Eukaryota; kingdom Metazoa; phylum Chordata; class Aves; order Psittaciformes; family Psittacidae; genus Lathamus; species Lathamus discolor. The sequence goes on along the minus strand of NC_088885.1, from coordinate 135,110,060 downwards.
ATCAAAACTGTATTGGTAGGAGTATAATCTAAATCAAAGCATCTCACACAAATAGCTTTCTCTCCTTGCAAGCTGACTTCGGTGTTATTTGAAATTGATGTAATACTTAATTTCCCAGCCAAGGCAGTTTTGCATGGTCAGATTTCCTACCCAGAAAATTATCCATAAATTGCAATAATTTGAAACTGAAATGATAACTTACAAACAACATAAGGTCTGTTAAATGGGTACAGACTAATGACCAGTATCTATCCTGCTATCTTTAATCTGAGTGAAACATGGCTCTAAGTAAAATAACCCTTTGCATGTTTATATCTGAGGGACCCCAACTTTATCATAAGGCCAGTTTTCCAAAGGATAGTGTCTGTTTGTGTGCACATGAAGGAAAATGTGACCAACAGGAGCAAGAAAAATTAAAACAAGAAAATGTGTCAGGCTTGCTTATACATTCAGTGTTATTTCATCTCTACAGCTTATTGTTGCTTTGCAAAATCAGATGGCTCAGGTAAAAATCAGATTAAATCAGATTAAAACTTTGGTGGTTTTGGAACTAGTACTCACATGAGTCTCCCAGTTGCTGTGAAATAGGAGTGCTTTCCTCAGGCACCTGGTGAAATGATGCTGTCCCAGGGGATGAGAAGCAGAACTGTAGGTTGAGTTCAGGGCAACTGAATTATGTCACTCTTCAGTGTTTTATCACTATATTCGGTATATTCAGATATAGTAAATTTGCCAATGATTCCTGTTCTGATGAGACTTTGGAAGTTAATACCTTTTAATATCTTCTGTATAGCCAGAAACACAAAGTTAGTGAATGTACAGTCATCATTTTGGTATTCTGCTATGTTGTTTATTTAGTCTGTGCAGAAAATATAACAACAAATTGTAGAATTAAGGCTTTAACACCCAGAAAAGACCTGACAGCTGTTACCCAGTATAACAGAAAAAAAAATAAATTAATTCCAGTAAATATGTTTTCAATGGTAATGTTAATTTTTATGTTAGTTAAACTCAGGGTTCTAGATGAAAATGGATATGCTGATGTGTTGTCCAAGCTAATGCATTGCATTCTAGTTAAGGTAATTAAATACAAAGCATTCCTAAGAAAACCACAGAAGTACCTGTACAGTAAGTTGCAAATATGTGCATTTGTATGAAAATAGATTATTTAAACATCTTAACCTTACAGCAGAAAAGGAAAACTGGATTCCTACTGGCCACATTTTTCTGGGTTGCTTTTCCTATGTTGAGTGATCAAAACCAAAAAGGTCGATAAAATTATTCAAATTACATACAGTTTCTGACCACCACCACCATCCCCCATCCCCATTTTAGAGATCATTCTAATTGTAATACTAAAGAACTTTGGCAAATGAATAGCTTGGCTTGTACATAAAAGAAAATCCATTCTTTGCTTGCATAATATTTTGCAATTGAAAGGTCTGGACGTTGAGCTTGAGTATATATGTGCAAAGAAAACACCAGCAACTAAATGCAAAACTTGTCTTGGAGAGCCATCAAAAACATCACTAGCCATTGGGAGTTATTGCAAGCAGTTCCATTGTGTGTCATTAAAAATCTATGATGGTCTTCAGGTTTTCCTGATTAGGAGTTTTCACAGCCATTCTACGTTTGCTTTGGAACAAGGTACGTACTTGAAGAAAGTATGTCTTTTATGTCTCTGCCCAGAATTAGAACAGCTGTCCTGCTTTATTGGTGAAAGATTCTTCCATCTTTGCCAAGTTAAGGTATAAAAAATATATATATACCTACAGCTTCTCTGGAATCAGTGATTGTGGTGAGATCCCTGAAAACTCTCTTTGCTCGTTCTGAAAACAGTGCAACTCATCTTTTAATTTCCTGATGGTAATTGCAAGATTTCACTTTGATCCTTTTTCCCAGTGGACATTGGTGAAGATTTGTTTTCATCCTTCCTCTCATTGACATTCAAGGAGAACCTGTTGAGGGGCAACAATTAATACATTGAGTGTTTCTCCACAAACAGTCCCTCAATGCTGGTTGGTTTGTGGGGGAGGTTTTGTTGAAGGGCAGCTGGTTTTAACTGCAGGCAAACAAGAAAATTGGCTCAAATTTACCTTCCTGTCAAAGTGACAAAAAATTGTGTTATTACTAGGAAGATGTATTATGCCTTCTGTAAATCATGGAGGAGAAAGTTCCCTTCAAAATGGCTAGAATATATCAGCTGCTTAATAAAGGTTTTTGTAGGGAGGGATGCAACCTCAACAGTTTGAAATATTTATATCTATATAAAAATTTCTGTTAAAAGTAATATTTTGTAGGTTTAGTTTATTCCAGTGATAAAACCCCCCATACTTTAGTGAAATGAAGCTTCCCTAAAAAGAGTTGTGAACCTTTTGAAGTAACTCTAACCTTTTGAAGTAACTCTAACCTATTGTTTTTTATTTTAATGGAAAATTAGTTCAGTGTGAGTCCCAGGTTCTCAGGCAGAGGTGCAGAGTAGAGACTTTTGAAATAGCTGATTTTGAATTGTAGTAACAAGTACCAATAGCGTAAAAAACTGCCTCACTCCCTGATAACTCTTCAAAGTTGCCTGAGCATTAAACCCCTGTCTGAGAGTAATGGAGTGGGAAATCTTGAATGTTATTGAGGACTAGAGTCTAACCACATCTTCCTGCAAAATTAATGACAGTCACAGCACCTTTGACTGAAATAACCCAGATGGTACAAAAATCTCTGAAGAAAGCATTTCTCATTCTCTACAGTCGTTCTCACCCAAAGTCTTGGTGTGACACAGATCTTTATGGGAGCTCATCCTGGCATTGCATATAGCTGAGCTTCAGCACACTGAAACTACCTTAAGACTGTATGCTATCCTGTTGAAAAAAAAACAAACCTACCTTCTTTAACTGCAAATTAACCCTAATTACTGTATGCTATAGGACTACTGAAAGTAGAGATTTCTCAGCCTCTAGCTTCATGTTTCAGTTGATTGTTTCAGCTCTTCAATTATGTGTGTATCCATCCCATCAGCTGGTGATTTCAGTGAAGGCTGCTTGCCTTCCAGCCCAGCTCTTCAAGCCACTCCACTGGAAGGCGCACACTGCTAGTATTTCTCACATTACACAGATAGTTAGAGAAGGTGAATGTGTCCTGTGTATAATTTGAATGAGCAGCAGTATGAAATGTTCTGCAACACACGCACATGGAGCAAAGTGGAAGAACAAGCTTTAGTTCCTGAAGCTGCGTATGTAGGTAGGGGTGCATGTTCCTGAGCAGCTCTGCTCATGAAGTGAATTAACATTCCTTTGCTTTGTTTTTCAGAACCAAAGAAAACGGCTTTGACAGAGAGCCTTTGCACTCAGAGCATCCAAGCAAGCGGCCCTGCACTATTAGCCCAGGCCAGCGGTACAGTCCAAATAATGGCTTATCTTATCAGCCCAATGGTCTGCCTCATCCCACCCCACCTCCACCTCAGCATTATCGTTTGGATGATATGGCCATTGCCCACCACTACAGGGACTCATACAGACACCCCAACCACAGGGACCTCAGGGACAGAAACAGACCTATGGGTAAGGCATGTTGATTTTCTGCTTTGGGGTTTTTTTTTTTGTTTGTTTTGTTTTGGTTTTTTTATTTTTTTTCCTTGCAATCATATTCTGTATTGTGGACAGAGGTTTTTTCTTTTTTTTCTGGTTAAATAATACCTGCCATTCAGATGTAGCCTTTATAGCTGTTTGTCCATCTAGCTGCTTCTAATGGCCTTATTTCAAACTTGTATTTGTAAAAGTAGATTGAATTCTGTCTTTGCTACACTCTAGAGCAAGACAGAAGGAGGAGGAACTCTTGCTTTCACAGCTGCATGGATGACATGGACACTCAGGTGTCTGACAGGCAAGGATAGGTAGAGCCTTTTACGTTTCTTCTAATGCCAGATTTGTGACAATAATAACATTGATATAGCTTGATTTCAGCTTAGACTAGAGGAAGGTTACTAGCCTTTAGAGTGTTTTGTGTGTGACATCTCAAATAGTGAGGTACAACATGGGGGTGTCTGCAGAGGATGCAAATGGCAGAAGCACCAACTATACACAGCAACACATTTTGGTTTAATGGGATGTCTGATGCTCTTGCATTTGCCTGGCTTGCTTAGCATCTGCACTTACTATTCTTCTTGGTTTTAAACAAATCTTCAATATAAGAAGAACATTTACAAATATTCAGCATCTGTATATAGGAGGCTAAACAAAGAACAAGTGTCGGTTCCTCTTGAGTGTTGATAATAAATACTGGCTTGGTTGTATCATGTTGTCAGCTGTTCTGATATATGCTACATTTTAACCACATGTTGTTTAAACATCTGTGAAGGGATGAACCCTTAATGATGCTCTGTTGACATGGTAGTAATTACTGCATTTAGTGAAATAACACTGAGTTTATACTAATATTTTTCAACTCTGAAGAACAGCTAATATTCAGTATGCCGAGTTACCAAATAATTGCCTTGCTGACTTTTCAAGTAGTGCAACTGAAAATTTATATATTGCATTTTATGCTATGTATATATTAAAATAGTATGTAATCAGAAAGGCATATGTCCATTCCTGAAAGGTCATCTTGCAACCTACAGAACCTGCAGAATTGAACACATTAAACTGAGTAAAACGGTAGTGCCTTGTATTGGGATAAGTGCTAAAAAGGAACTTAGAGCAAAGTTTTTAAGCATCCATTTATTTTTGTGGTGGCATTCCTGGTGCTGATAGGCTCTTTTTTCTTTTTTTTCCTCCCTAGAGGACTTCCAACATTGTAAACATGATTTGCTCCTTTTTGGCAGGGTTACATGGCACACGTCAAGAAGAAATGATTGATCACAGGCTAACAGACAGAGAATGGGCAGAAGAGTGGAAACACCTTGACCATGTAAGGGCTGAATGTACTTTTATGTATAATTGTCTGAAAGGAGCACTTCTAGGAAAGGATTTTTTTTTTTTTCTTTTAAAACAAATCTGAATTCCAGTGTGTGTTTTGAAAGCGTTGGTGATTAGATCAGAGGTCTCGCTGTTCCCCATTAGGTAGCGCATACCAGGCCTTGCTGTTAAGTGCTTCCTGCAGTATGCTAATTATTACAGGCTGCCAAGTAGGGAATGGATTCTGCTCTATAAACCCTGGATCTGGGGCACATTGGATTTGTTTTTTGAATTTCTTAGGTCTAGCATGACTTTTGGACCAGGTCTCCTGGCCTCTCTGGTGCCATGTGACACTAGCGGTGGGACTGCAGTCTGTTTAGTCTTTTTCTCCCTGTCTTTGCCCTTTCCCTCAGAAATCCCTACCTGCACAGTTTAGGATCACCATGAAAGGATTGCCATTCTTAAAACAAGACTGAAATTTTTCAGCTGTATTTGAGATAACAGGGGGAGACTCCTTCATTATTAAACCCCAGGCACTCAGCACGTTAGTTTTCTGTATTTCTCTGTCAATTTATGAATATTCTTTTTTTTGTTTGTTTTTTTATTTATTTATTTAATTTTTATTTTTATTTATCTGCTCCCTCCACTGCTCTGAATAGCTGTTAAATTGTATAATGGACATGGTGGAAAAAACTAGGCGATCTCTCACTGTACTACGGCGATGTCAAGAAGCAGATCGTGAGGAGCTCAATTACTGGATACGGCGGTACAGTGATGCGGAAGATTTAAAAAAAGGCGGTAACAGCAGCAGTAGTCATTCCAGACAGCAGAGCCCAGTGAATCCGGATCCAGTTACATTAGGTACAGTATCCTCATTAAAATTGTTTACTGGTCCTCTTTCACCTCAGCTAAGTGCTAGATGAAGTTCATATTGGTTCTTCTGATTCTTCTTGCAAGATAGCCATGAAAAATTCCTCTCTGCCGACTACTGAATGAATTGGAACTGGTATGCCCTAATAGTCACATTTACGTGTGGAATAGCTTGGGGGTTGGATGATGCTTGATAATTTGCTTTCTATTCAGCAATGTCTGAGAGTGGTGGAGTGGGAGGACAAGCTATCACACAGGAATGGCATAGCAGCAAGATGTGCACTGACTCTCTGTTCCTCCTATCTCCCTCCCTTGCGTGCTTGATTAAGGAAATCTGTAGGTGCTTCTGGATTGTTAACACTGCAAAACAAAGGGCTTTCACCTTCTCGAAGTAGGTGACTTAACTTGGAAATTGTCTTTCTAAGGAAATGAGGGCAGATATAAAGATACGGGGGGCTTCTTAGCTGTACTTGGCACTTCTGGGCTGTACTTAGTTTCCATGTAAGAAACAACACCTGGAATGCCCACGTCATCCTCCTAGGTCTGTGTCCACCACTGTAGCTCATGCAGGTGTGTCTGAGCTAGTTTGGTACTGCTCGCTGTGTAGTTACACTGAGCCACTCAAAGCTCAGCTGGAGCTGCAAAGCCCACTTACAAGGAGCTACTTTAGCCCTTGCAGACCTTCACAGTCACACTCACATGATACCTCACACAACTACTCCAAGATGACTCTGCTGTATAAACCCAAGCTTTTATTTTGTGGGCTTTCTGTAATTTATTATGTTGGCCTGGTTATACCTCATCCCCTCACTTCTATGACGGATGTTGTAAAGAAACACATCTTATTGATGCTCTCTTGTTGTTCTCTGCTCTTCTGAAGAAAACAGCAAATGGATTACTTGTGTAATATTTATCTTAAAAACAAAAAAATTGTCCATATTGAATGTCATCTGCTCAAAATCATCATAAACTGTGGTCATTAGCAGAATTGCTTGTATGCTCTTTTGCAACTGTACAGCTTTAAATAAAGCTGTTTTCCTTTTGCTCATAAGAATAGCTTATTAAATCTAAAACTTACCTAAGTGCAAATAGAAATCCAGAAAAAGAAATCCAGTGTCCTCTCTAACCTCCTCTTGGTAAATCTCTAGAGTATTATTGTAATATTTAGTGCCTCTTGGTAACAACCAAACCTTTTTTTTGTGTGTGTGTGTCAAATGATCTGAGCCAATAGCTCTATAAATTAGCTTCAGTCAATGAAAGGAACGGTTATGGAAATGCTGTTCCCAAGTTCTCTAATAAGTCTAGTCCCAAGAGGAGCCCTTCTCAGAAAGAAGCATTCAGGTAATGGCTTGTATGAATAGTGTTAAATGTAATGTAAAGAAAGACTCATAAATATGGCATCTGAAATGTCGATCACATCTGCAGCTTCGGGAAGAACACTTGTGAGGAAGCCCCTAGAGCAAAAGCAGTGGTACCCTTCCCTTGTAAAGCTATGATGCAAAAAGAGCTAGGCTGCGGTGCTTGTATCTACAGTTAGTACATAAAAGAAATGAAAGGAAACTGAGTTTTTGTAATTTTCCCAACAAAATGGAACTCAAGACATTAATGAACTTTATAAATAATAGCACAGTCCAAGAAAAATAGTCATAACTACAACAGCAGCAGCAGCAAAAGATAAAATGAAGATCAAACATGACAGTTATGTCCCTATGTTACCATTTTGTTTGTGTCTTTGTCAAAATGAATTCTTGGAAACAGCAAAGTCTGTTGGCCTCAAAAGGCTTTATATGGCCCAGCCTTCAGCATCGGACACACCAGTCACCTCTGCAGTACTGTGGGTACAATTGATCTGGTTGGAGTGAGTCCATTCTAAATTTAACATGTCCATTTTGGTTATTTGGCTTTAAAAACCAGTTCTGAGACTCATAGACATGAAGCTTGGATTGCTTCAATGATGTAGCATCCATCTCAATTGTAAATATCAATAAGAAGTTCTTTTATGTCTTGACATGTCAGGCAGAAAATACTTACTTCAGAGTCTATGGGAAGGTAGTCCTTAAATTTCTTCAAACCAGGTTGTAATCTAGTTAACAAAATGAAAACTCCTAACATTCAGAGGTATAATAAAATTGAAGCAGTGTCTGTGAGCCTTGAGACACTGCTCTGTTTAGGGCTTTTTATTTTAGTTTTGAAGTGAGATGGAGGGGGTTGAAAAATTCTTCCAGTATTTTAATTAAGGTCCCACAACATGTAAATATTGTTTTTTTGCTGCAGGGTTTCTAAATGTCAGTGATTCCCTTTTGTACTTTTTTTTTTTTTTTTAAGGGGGTAATCCACTCTTTAAATCCATGTTGTCATCTCCACTAACAAGAGGAGAAAACAAAAGGGGGCCATATGGCTACATTGTCTGTGCCTTTGTTTCTTTTTCTTTACAATTAAAATATCATCACTGAAGTGATAAGTTCTCACTATAAACATTACACCATGGTGTTCATAGATAGCTCTCACTGAAAAATATCTGAGCTGAAATTTAGCATAGATATATTGAGTCCAAAAGAAATTGAAGAAAATTCTGGTTGTCATCTGCCAAAGATTTTTGTGGTTCTTTTAATATGACATCCTTGTAAATCACGTTGAGCTTGACAGTTTGCAGCATCTGATCGATATTTTTCTCTTGGTATTTTTAATTAAGAAATCAAATGAAATATTTGATCATTCATTTTAATGCGGTGTAATCCAATACACACATTAGCCAGCTACAACAGGTTACAAGCTCTCATTATTCTCCAAGAGTGTGTTGAAAGTAAAATGGGTCCATTCTTTTCAGTCTGAATAATACATGTTTATGAAAGTCTAAAAAATGACTCAGACTTTATATATATTCACTTGATGAACTGTGATGGTCTGTGAAGTGAATAATACATCACCCGGCTCCTCCATTTCTGCTGAAGAATTTCAGTACTACATACTGCAGCAGGACTGCAACTTTCATCCTAATAGTGAATAATTACACGTATCAGACTTTGTATACTGAAATACACACAGTCAGATAAATTAAAGATGAGGGTTCTTCAACATTGTGGGTTATAAACAAGATCTATAACCGTATTGACTGCAGCTGTGGCTCTAGATAAGTGGTGTAGGCACACATCAGAAGGTCTGCAGTGATGCTGATTTTTTGTGTCTATTGAATTGGTTTGAATGGAAATCTAACAAAATAGAGCTTGAAATCTCCAACAGAAGAGTGCCAATACCTACAGTATTTTCCCTAGGAAGCCAGGATTGTCAGAAGTGTATGACTTTATAAAAAAATATAGCTTAGACATTTCTTAATACATTTTAAAGTATTAACCCTTTCAGAGGTAGTTTATATTGTATTGAAGGTTGTTCACCCTCATACTTTAGTGTTAGCCAGGGCATTCTTGTCAATACATGTCTAGTCATGCTGCGATTATAAAATCTTTCCTTCATCTTTTACAGATAATTAGCATTGCTGTGATATTCAGGGTATTCTCAACTTGAGCTAATGGGAATGCTGTGAATACCACAGTAACATTTGTAACTTGTAATTCAAGAATATAAGACCTCTGCAATACTGGTCACTGATGATACTAAGTATTGTTCTTAATCCACTTGCTTCGCAGGAGGTTTGGGCTGGATTGTGGTGTACTGAATTGCATGCTGTTAAGCTACGGCTGCAGAAACATTGTGTGTGTATTCTCAGTACTTGGTTTTGACTTGATCTTGGTTGAGAATGATTCAGCAATGCAATACCTGTGTGGTTTTCATTTTCTCATTCTTCTTAAATGAGAACATGACTATATTTTTAACACAATTTCCCATGTGGTCAGTGTGTTGTAGTAGCCACAAAAAGGTATTAAAGGGCAAAGAAGGGCAGAGATGCGCATAAAAATACTTGAAACTCATGCCCACCAACAGGGTTAGCAAGATAGTCGCATTCAATATTAACGCTCCTTGAAATTTATATCTTCTGTGTGTTTATATATGAATATACGCACACACACATATCTGCCTCATTAATTGGAGTGGCACACTTGTGAGCTTGACTGTTAGAAACAGGGCAATGAATATTTGATGTTTATTGCTCTGAGAAATTTCTTGTTTGTTGTCTGTGTCCCACCAATGTTGTTACATTTGTTACAGGGTAGAATGAAGTAAAACTTGCATTTGAAGTATAGATATACATAAGAAAGCATATATATTTCATATATGAAATAATCTCTAGTTCAGAGCTCCAGCTTTTATTATTTTTGAGCCCTGATGTTCACTATGGCATGTAAGGTATTGTTGTGACTGCCAGTATTTTCATAAATAACATCAATTCTAAAAGATCCTCAAAAGATCAGATGTTCATCTCTATTTCTTAATATTTAGTTATTATAGACTTGGATGTCATTGTCCAGGGATAAAAACCTCCATTCTTTTGTATTTTCAACCTGTCTTCTGTTTCTTCTTTCCAAATATGGATTAGGCTTTTTGACAGTTTTGAATACAGCTTTCCCTTTTAAGTCTTTCTATTCTGTTTTCTTCAGTCCTTATTATCTTGTGAGAATTCGTATCCTTTATTTGGTCCTAGTTTTTCATCTCAGTTTCTCTCCCCAGATCCATATTTATTTCTGCTCTTACAAGTCTCCATACCTCTTTCAGTACTTTCAGCGCCTATTCTCTTTATATTAAAACTACCAAAAATAAGCAGTCTACAAGATATTTCTACTCATTAAACTCCAGAAACCTGGTGTTTAATTGATCAATTAACTATCGATGATCCTTATGGTTGAATGTGTGCTTGAAATAAATACAGTGGGGCCCATGTGGAACCCAGCACCCAGTATTTCTTTTTTTTTTTTTTTTTTTGGTGGCTGTTTTCTTTCTTATTTAAAATATCTAAGATAGGCTCAAAATACTTATTTTTCTATATATATTTTTAAATAATACATTATGTTATTCCCTGCTGTTCAACAGCACGTGAGGGCTGAAGTAGAGACCAATTTTTGTGCTTTTTTCCTCATGTGTATTCTTGTGTTCCAGTCCAACAACTTTCTTGCTGAAAAGTTTGTTTCACATTAAAATAGAAAATTCCAAACCAGTTTTGATTTCAAAATCTGTTTCATTTTTATTTCACTTAAGTTTTTCACAGACAAGTACTGGTTACTGTCACGTATATGGGCGTTTTATTTTCCTTGTTGAGCTTTTTCATTTGGTTCAGTAGGAACCAGACTGATTATCAACAAGTGCTTTGAAGTCATGCCTTGCCGTGAATTTCGAGTCAGTTCAGTAGTGCACATCCCGTTGTTCTGTATAATAACATTCTTGCATTCTCACCATTAACAAACCTTTGTATTATGTCTGACATGTAAAGCCTTCTCTGATATTCTTTTCTTTATAAGTTGCTGTGTCACTTCAGGTTATTCCTATTTTTGTCTGATTTCATCCTGTTTCCTTCCAAGGCTGAATTTGCTTTGACTTATAGGCGCTACAGTTGGTCAGTTAATCTAATGCATTTTCCTCATTGTGTCTTCTTGCAGTTGGTTTAACATTTTGTAGTTTAGGGACTTCACTCAATTAATGTTACATTTAGTTTGAGTTTGCCAGACATCCAAGTTAAGATTTTTTTTGTGGCTTAGTTTTAGTGAGTAAGTTCTGTGATTCTTAATCTGAAGGCCACCTTACCTTAAAAAATAATAGTCATGTAAGACTATCTTCTGGTCCTGTCCTGTAGTTTAGCCCCCAAAAGAAGATTGTTTTCATGGACTCATCACCACTGACTAAAAAATAGCCATGTTAATAATATTTTTCTTGCTTGGAAAATATGTTTTTTATTATCTTCATAAGCGCTTCTTGTCTTTTTGTTTTTGGTGTGTGCACCATTCCAAGCTATGGGAAAGACTCTCACAAGCTCTTGATTTAATTCTTCTTGCAGAGGATCTCATTCTTCATGTAAATAATTTGTGGTTGGAATAAGAGCTTGATTGATGTTTATGTTTTGGAAATTTTAACAATTAGCTGGCAATCTGGTCATTTATGTCATTGAATTCCATTTTTGGAAAGCCATGTGTACCAAAAAATTAGCTCCACACCTCTTTTATTTTTAACACGACGTGCCACAGTAAAGGGCTTAAATCAAGGTTCTGATCCCCTTGCAGTGAATAGTATCTTAAATAGCAGACGGGAGAAGTCAGCACAAGGTACAAGACACAAATGCAGCAAATGTCTTGCTGCATTTGGGGTCTGGTTGGGTCTTTTCCTGCAGGTAATGCAGGGAAAGCAAATTCTATGAGTGTTTCAATTTTTTGCCTTTAGTTTTCCAGAGCTTTTGTGTAATGTTTGCTGCTGCCGCCTCTATCCCTGCCTGAACCGGCACTGTGCCCACAAGTCTAAAAGCCTCCAAGGGATGAGAGAAGGGTACACAAGGACATTTGCTGTCTCTAGAACCATATGAGCCAGGTGGTATGGAGAATTTTCCTATTTTCAGCATCAGGTCTGAAGTCCTCTATGAAGTTGATTAAACCAATGTAAATAGTTATCTGTTTTACAGAATCGTGCACCCACACCCTTGTCATTTTATGCTTGAGAGGTGTGAAATTCTGCCTACAATTTTCATCCCATACTTTAGTGACAAACAGAAGAGCTGGGGAAATCCACTCAGCTGCCTGTCAGATGGGAAGATTCAGTCCACCCAGTTGACGTCTGCAGATTCACATGCTAGAAACAGCATCTGTGGAACAGTGCACAGGGATTGGGATTCCCTACTCTCCACATAGCTGAAACAGCCCCTGTCATTTCCACCTTTGATAGCTGTCTCCAATACTAAGTGTCATCTCTTAAATGTGTTTAAGTGTCTGTAGCTGTGGTGGGTTGACTCTGGCTAGATGCCAGATGCCCAGCAAAGCCCACCACTCCCTTCTTCCTGAGCTCAGTTTCAGTGCTGAAATTCTCTGCTTCCTCTCCCATAGTGTTACAGTGGGACAGGAAATGGGGGTTGTGGTCAGTTTATCACAGGGTGTCTCTGTCACTCCTTCTTCCTCAGGGCAGGACTTCTCACACTCTTCCCCTTCTTCAGCATGGGGTCCCTCCCTCTGGAGACAGTCCATGAACTTCTCCAACATGGGTTCTCCATAGAGGCAGCAATTCTTCATGAACTGCTCCAGTGTGGGTCCCTTCCATGGGTGCAGTCGTTCAGGAGCAGACTGCTCCAGCATGGTCCCCTTCCATGGGATGCAGTCCTTCAGGAACAGACTGCTCCAGCGTGGGTTCCCTGTAGCATCTCAAGTTCTGCCAACAAACCTACTCCAGTGTGGGCTTCCTATGGGATCACAACCTCCTTTGGGCATCCCCTGCTCTGACGTGAGGTCCTCCACAGGCTGCAAGGGGATCTCTGCTTCAGTGCCTAAAGCACCTCCTCCCCTGTTTCTTCTCTGACCTTGGGGTCTGCAGAGCTGTTTCTCCCACATATTCTCACTCCTGTCTCCAGCTGTTGTTGCTTCTGTGCTGTAACTTTTTCCCCTTCTTAACTGTATTTATCCTAGAGGTACTACCACCATCACTGATGGGCTCTGCCTTGGCCAGCAACGGGTCCGTCTTGGACCCAGCTGCATTGGCTCTGTTGGACATAGGGAAGCTTCCGGCAGCTTCTCACAGAAGCCACCCCTGTAGCCCCTCTGCTACCAAAACCTTGCCATGAAGAAACAATACAGTAGCCTATTGTACATCAATAATATTTCATGCATCTCTATGCTGGTGTAAACAACAATTTTAAAAACCTAATGATTGAAACTTTTTCTTAAAAGTACTACTTTTTGACCAAGTTAGTGAATGATAACTTTAGGATACAAAACCAAATATATTTAGTGAAAATTATTATTCAAAGTATAACGTGTACTTCTGTTATGTTTCCAACTCAGACATCAAACAAGATGTTTAATTTCTAGCAACATCTCCAAGAAGATTTAAACCTTATCTGTAATGTAATAATCAAGTATTTTAATGATTGAATTCTGTCACACAGGCAGTAGTAATCATGGCAATGAACTTACCTTTATGTATCTTTTGACTGGTTGGGTTTTTTTTTTTGTTTGTTTCTTTCTTTTATTTCTCTTCAATGACTTTGAGGAAATAGCTAATCAGGTTTTAAATTGTATTTGAAAGGAGCAGCTTTTCATCTGCTGAGAGCCTGTATGCTAAATTTCAGGCCAAAGTGAATTTTCTTTCTGTATTGTCTGATCTCGTGTCTTTGAAGTCCGTGTGGAAGGGATCTTACTGATTTCAGAGCTCTTAGGCTCAGGCCCAGAGGTTAAACCCTTTTAAAAAAGGGGAGGGGGAAAGAGCTGTCAAAATGTGATTGAAATATACAGGTGAATTACGAGCTTCAGCTCCAGTGAGGATGTTTGGCAGCATATGTGTTTAGGGGCTTAACCTAAAGTTAAAGGTTCTGTTTTTCAAACTACAGTTGCCAACATGGGCTCAGATGGAGGAAAGCATCACTCTGAACATAGAGAAACACGCTTTTATTTTTATGTGGACAGCTTATTTGATCACTGGAATGAAATCGTGTCTTTTATCTCTGCCTGTCAGTAGCCATTCTGTTTTCAGAGAGCAGAAGCACCAAACCCAGGCTGTTGCCCTCTTTCTTCTTCCTTTTCATAAATGTAATGACAAAGGATGAAGCACATCACTCCCTCAGTTGGTCTCGCAAAGCCAGCCTTGAAAGTGTGGAAACTATTATAGAGAGTTGACTTGAAATGCTGTAAAATAAAAATAAAGCAAACTAGTCTCAGCTTGGCTTAAGATGAGACACTTGAGTCCTCAACACTGATCTGTCTCTGTGACATCCATGAGCTATGGCCACGGCATCCATTTGTTTTGAGTAAAAATAAATTAATGGGATTTTTTTTTTTTGTCTGAGCAATAAGGGAAGGGAAAAGGTTATTTCTCTAAGCCTTGTTCTCAACGAGCAAGCATTGCTTACTATGTTCTTTCTTTTTCCCTCCACGCCTCCTCCGCCTGCAGAATCGCATCGGGAATTCCTTCACAGGCCTGCGTCTGGATACGTGCCAGAGGAGATCTGGAAGAAAGCTGGTAAGAACTGTTTAAAAACACCAGCTTAGTCTTCTGGCAGCTGTGTGCAGTTGTTAATGCACTGATGTGAGGAATGGAAGGGGGGTGGGGGGGAAGGGCATACTGGTAACAAGAAGAAATTGCGTTTAATAATCTTAAACTGGAACTGATCGGGATATGAAATAATCTTTCTAATAGAAGCATCTGCTGCTATAGTTGGGGGTGTGTCGGTAGTTCCATTAAGGACCCCTATTTTCAGGGGTTATAATGGTTTCAGGCTGAAACTTGATCTGCTGGAGTTTCAGTCTGTTAGTAATTTAAAAGAAAAAGTTTGTGTGGGATTATTTTTTTTTAGCATCAAGGTTCTCACCTAGTTGAAGGTAAGAATTCCCAAAAGAGGGGAAAAAACCCATTAAAGGGAAACCTTCAGCTGTGCAATGTAACCGTTCTTCATTTAAAAAAGATTGTGTGCCTGTCAGCCCACAGTGAAGTCTGTGCTCATAAACCTGCAAAGTTTTCAGTGCAAGTATGCAAGATCGCATCTCTGCAGCTGCTTTGGGTGGTTTCACGGGCATTGACAGCAGCTTCCCCAGGCTTGGAAAGCACCCTGGGCAGATGTTTTGGTTGTGCAGAGTTTTTCCTCAGCACTAAAACTCTGCCTGAGCACAAGAGTTTCCTGGCGAGGATCCCATTGCAGTGCTGGAGTTAAGCCTTTGCTCTTTTGACACTGATATCAGAGCTTCCTTGTTTACAGAGGGGCCAGAAGTTAGTTCTTGAACTCCGGTGAGGTAGATGAGCTTCTTTATATATATGCTCATACACACAGACACACCTTCTGAACACCTGTATAATCATGAAGTCTACAGCAGCTATTTAAGCAGGAGTTAATGATTAAAAGGCAAATATGCAGGAGTTTTAATGCTTTCTCATCAAATCTTCTGTAACTGCTCACAGCTTTTTGTTGTATTTTAAACTAGATACAGAACATATGTGTAAAATTGTTCTGCTGGCATGTCATTGCATCAGACAAGAAGCTGTGGTTTCGTATGACGTGGACTTATCATGTAAAGTCTGTATTTGTCAACATGTTAATATTTTTGGAATTCTGTTGCATTTTCTATGAAAAATAACAAAACAATCAACATATTTTTCTTCTGTCCAAGGAAAGTGTAGCCTTCTTAATGCCCAAAAGTATTTTCATAGTTTGTTTTGCCATACTCATAGAGCAAAGATAAAACATAATGGACCCAGGAAATCTCAGTAAGAGGAGCATTTTTCAGTTGAATTTCAGGAACTTTATTCCTCTTGCAAAATGTAGGGTTTGATGTCAATTGGCATTTTGCCATCATTTATGACTCCTAGATGCTGTACAAATAGAGAAAAAAAAAGGTTTCTTCATAAGCTAGCAACACAAATGACTTAAAGCTTTTGGCTAGAGTTATAAAATTGGATGTGCATTTGCATTGCATATATCTACAAATGGTAGTGTACAGGACCCATGACATGTCAACTTGTGAACACTATATCATCAGTTCATTTGAAAGAAAGTTTTTCCTTTCATCCCATTTCCAGTCTCTGTTTTCGTGCTGATGTATGTTTAAATCAGATCCTTGTATTAACTGAGCATGCCTCTGAATTGGAGACTAAAAAAAGTTGGAGTTTATACAGGATGTATACCTGTATCTGCTACTAAGAGTAGTAAAACATCAGAAAGCACACTGCATTTCATAAATCATGGACCTTTATTTTCAGGGGTGTGCACTGAAGTTGGAGGTCTCCACAATTTCATAATCAGTTCAAGGCAGTAAAGGTGCAATTCAGCTCTGTAAGAATAGGTCTCTAGTGCCATTTGACATGCTTTGTAGTTTCTTGGGCTGGGCTGCAACTGCCAGTCAAAAAGTCTGCAAATCTCTCATAAGTTGTTTCTGCAGGCTCAGCGTGGATCTTGGTATCTCAAAAGTCCATAAAGACAGATGTGTAGATACCTGAATCAAGTATTAAAATCTGATTGGGGTGCTGAATCCATTGAACTGAAATAATTTTGCATAAAAATGGTTAATAAACACCATCAAAAGCATGCAAAAGGGTATTAACTTTAAACTTCTGGAGACTGATAAACTCTAGTGCAATTCCTGAAATATAGCAAGTTAAGTATGTGCTTTTGTATTGTTGGAGCAAGCACATATTACACAGCACCTTCTGCATTAAAGCCGTCTGAGTCCAATTCATCAGTTCCCTGATTAACATCATTGAATTATGGATATGTAGATTAATAGTACAAGCCAAATTACTGGTGCCCCTCAGTGGACAAGAGAGAGGTGTGTTAAAGAGGATCAGTCAGATCATAGCTTGAAGGACTTGCTCTCTGGAAATACCTATTTCTCTTTATTAAATATTGAGGGGGTCCCAGCCCCTTGTGAGCTGCTGCCTTAGCTTCTTTTTGTGTCATGAGGAAACTCGGGAAATGCAGAGGAGAAAAGAGTGCTGATACCATTCTTGGTCTTCATAGCTTGGCATTGTTAAGGCAAATAAAATCTCCTTCACTGTCACCCATAACTTTTCCTATATAGATATTAGAGGTTTTATTGTTATTTAAAATTATGAAGCCTTCATTCTATGTCTATAAAATATCTGTAGGTAGTGGAAACATTTATTTTGAGAAGATGTGCAGAAAATCAGTGACTTTATCTTGTTCATTGGGTGTTCATGAGTTCATACTATATTGGAATAATGGTGGAATATTGTTACCAAAACTCCTGACATATTTTAACTATTTTTTTCACACTTAATATAGCACAGCACATATTGTTGTCAAAGTTAATTGAAATGCTAAAGTCCAATCCATAGTTTATGCCAATTAAAAAGTATCAATCAGGCCTATGACCTCTTAAGCACTTTTAGCATCTTCACACTTTCAGAAGCTTTGCAAAAAATCTTATGCAATATAGAAGTTAGAATATAAAGTTCAATTTCTACATTTGGACTGAAAAGAAGTAAAATATGCAGGGTGAAAAGCTATAAAATTATGAATCTCTGTAAAATGTTGGAATGTTGTGCTTCTGTTTAATATAATAGTTTAGCATTTCTAACCACTGCAGACACCTCAATGTAAAGCTAAATTTATATGATGTATTGAAAGTGTATCATGCTGTACAAAGATAATTTCTGTTTGTAGTAAATATCACCAAGAATATAGGTTTTCTCAAAGAAACCCACTATGTTAGTAACTGCAGTTCATAGACACAAAATGTCTGTATTTAAGTTGCCTTATTTTTATGAAAATTGGTAATAAAATTGCATCTGTATGTCTGCTTGTGTATATTTCTTTTCTCACGATCAGTGAATGTTTGCAGTTGGTAATAAATATTCAAGCACCTTGCAAATGTCCTACCAATTCCCTTTTCTGATCTGTGTGTGCCTGTGGGACTAGAATAGGAATGCATAATTTAAATATAAATTGCCTGATTTGCATATACAATTAGTCTAGCTGCAGCTTTGATCGTAAGCAAAAATTATTGTCCTGTATTGCCACTTAGATAGAATTTTAATTCACCTTGAATATTCAAAGTAAATTAAGCCTTAGCTGTATGGTTGAAGGGTATGATTTTTCCCTCTCCTGAGGCTTTCTCCTAAACAACATTTACAGTAGAGCATATTTTCAGCCTCATAAAAATAAAAGCATAGGTTTTATCTCTAAGTGCCGCCCCCCCAAAAAAAAATCACAAAACCCCCCACAAAATCCCCAACAAACTTCAATTGAAACATCTCTCACAGACATGCACACACATAACACAGAGAGTAATAGAATGCTTTTTTCATTGCAATTAATTCAGTTTTAGTCAGTGTATGGCTTAAAGTTAAGTCTTTATTGTAATTTGGTTAATAACTGAAAATGGAGAATTCATATAGTCCTTAGTTTTAAAAAATAACAATTGCAGAGCTACAGATGTGACTCAGGAGAGTTACTGACTTAGTATCTCTACCCAAGAGTTAGGTCTATGTGCATGCACACAAATACGTGCGCTAAATACATGGACTAAAACTCAAACCTGTAACACGGTTGTAATACTTAGATTTTAATCTACAGTAAAACATTTTTATTAGAAATCTATGTTTTTAATTAAACAGAACATTTAATTAAGGTGGTTTTTAAGTGGATGAAACAATTAAGTGCAAACACTTGAATGAAACATGTCATAATTAGTTTTAATAGAGTGTTAATTGGTACTAGGTTTGCCAAGTTAATAATTACTGCTTATTAAATTTTCAATTAATCATTGTCATTTTGCTTTGAATAAAGATGAAAATTAGATAAACTAATTCAGGGGGAGGATGGTTTCCTTGTTAATTAGAGCAGTTAATTAGAAAAAAAAAAGAAATTACTTGTTTTACTTGTCAATTAAGAGTGTTCATTAGTAAAATCTTTGCACTCTTCCTGCATCAAAACCTAAATAACTAATTTGTGACAATCCATGTTTTCTGGAGTAAAGATATGACACTAGTATATACACCAAAGAAACTGCTCCTACTGCCTTAGTTATTTTACAAGAAGCATGAAGGTTTCAATTTAATGAAGCGGCATGCCACTGCTCAGTGTTAATTGTGCACTGAAGCCTTGCTGGCTTGGATGTGCTCAAGAGCTCAGTGGAGCCAGGAAGTCGAGTCTTCACAGTGTAAACATGGGTTTGAAGGAGAGATCAAGAGGTCAAATGAATGTTCATAAACAAATTTTAAATTTGGCTCATAAAATTATATGTCCAGGAAAAGGTCTTAGACCAGTGATTTCGTTTTTTTTAAATAACTTTGTTTGTTTTTTTTTTTTTTTTAACTTCATGTATTTATTTGTTAACATATGGGGAAAAATATTGTTAATGACTATAAATTCTGTCTTAATATCCAGAGCTTAAAAATACATTTTTGAAAAAGTCTGCAATATAATATCTTATATAATAATTCTTGCCAAACATATTCGTAAATCTGGTGTGCTACAAAACCACTTTTCCAAGTAAAATATTCAAGAATATTACAAAAATAACACACCAGAGATCTGAAGTGTCTCTACTTAAAGTACTGACTGTGACTCAAAATAGCAAGAATCATCACAAAGCATTAGAGACTCTGGTGGTCAGGAAGAAGCACCTGGGTGGTCTTGAAGAGTCTTGAGGAACCACGTTCTTCTGTGTCTTTCTAGTGAAAATGAAAGCTCAATATAATGCATTTCATGCATCAGTTCTATGGAGCCCTGTGCCAAACCTCCTGTGCTGATGAGGATTTCTTCCTTCCTTTGCAGAGGAAGCTGTCAATGAAGTAAAGCGTCAGGCGATGGCTGAGTTGCAGAAGGCAGTGTCAGAGGCAGAGCGGAAGGCTCATGACATGATCACTTCCGAGAGGGCCAAGATGGAGCGCACGGTTGCCGAAGCCAAGCGCCAGGCTGCAGAGGATGCACTAGCTGTCATCAATCAGCAGGAGGATTCAAGCGAGGTAAGGTCTTAGCTGGGCAGGCATCACCTGTCCAAGCTAGCTTTAATCTGGCACTAGCTATTTGTGCACCTTGGGAGTTCAGTGCCCACTATTAACTGTTTGCCCAGTTGTTTTGGACGTATACCTCGGGCGCATGCTGAGCTCCAAATTTTCTTGGCTGTGTTGTAATCTGAGCCCAAAATAGCTAGTTAACTTGAGCTGTGTTCTCACCTTTTAACCACTGTTGAGGGTTACATGTAGTGCACTCATTTCTGTTCTAATTTAGCTTTTCGGTGGCTTTATTTTAAAGCTCTTCAAACTGCTTTAAATCTATATTGAATAGATAACAAGATTGCTCCATGGAAAATACTTCATACTGAAATCTTATTTAAACAAAGAAATGATTCACGTAAGAGATTGTAGAGCAAGGTGGATAAAAGTTTGTCTGGCAAATTATTGGATGTAGAAGTGATTAGCAAATGATGGTTCCTGTAGGACAGAATGTGAATGTAGATTTGCAAGTGTTTCTTTGTTCTGAATATGTTGCTTTGACTGCAGGGAATAGTTGAGATTTGAGGCGTGGACACACAGTTTCTGGAAGTAGGAAATGTAGGCTGAAAGAGCATCAGAGAGTAAACCAAGAATAAGTATGTTAAGCCTTGATTTACTTTCAGACCTGAGAGCAGGAGCCTTGAATTGCTGCAGTATGGGACGTCCAGCAGCATGGCTGGCTGGAAGCTGGCAGTGAAAGAGCAGTGTGGATTTGACCAGTGCTACAGAAGTCTACATAGCAGTTAAATTTTACATCCAAATTTGATCTCCTAAGTTAAAACTGCCCTTAAAACCAGACATGAGAAAGAAGATAACATTAGTTAAAAGTGATTTGTGTATAATCTTCATCTCTCAGGGCCACTGAAGTGAAAGAAGTATTTATTGTTCTTGTACTAAGAACTTGGATGTAGTAAAGCCCCTTTTTAATATAAATTTTAAATGGCAGGGATTTGGAAAAAGAAGAGTAGATAGCAGTACCTGTTGGGTGGGTCATACATTTGTGTATTTTTGTGTCGAAGCACTCCTCATGGGCTGGATGGGCAGCGTTGCAGAAGAGTCATTGAAGTTGAAAGATGCAGATGAGCTAGCTGCAGCATGCTGAGAAAACTGGCAGAAATCACAAGCAGATAAGTCAGTGGCATGCTGCAGTATGCATCCATAATTTGAGGGAGCGCAAAATTTTAATTCATACCAGGCTTCTCTGGAGATGAAAGACCATTGTGGGATCACTGAATGCCCAGAGTTTCTCCTTAATGTGTAGCAGATGAAAAAGGAGGAGACAAAAGGAATTGATTTCCAGCATCTGAAAGTTTCTCAGGAAGAAAGGGACTAGGGGAAGTGTATGTACCATTTAAGTACTAACTGTTCCATTGTAGATTAAATGAGACACAAAATGCCAATAAATTGAATGTACATCTGAGATACTCAAGGACATTTTCCCTGCACTATGTTCATAAAAAGGGCGTTTTTCTGACTTAGCATCATTAAAGAGGTGTCATTTTTTGTGTGTGTATCTACAAGACTCCTATTGTTAAACCAGAATTCCAAAGGTAAATGCCTTTGGAGGAAACAGCAAATTAAATCTGTTTAGTGAGCTGATACAGTGTAGGCAGGGATAGGGGAAGTACTTACGTGCAAATGCATACAGCCAATTCTTCCTCAAGCAAATGTGCATCCAAAGGAATGTGTGGAGAGTTTGTGTGCTGTAATAACTCCTGAGCAGTCATATAGCTCTGGAAGAAGCTGTATAACAACAGACATCTTCTTCTCCAGCAGAATTGCTTATGAGGTTGTTCGTTTATTTGAAACAAGACTTTAAAAAAAGAAAAATAATTATTTTAATTGCATTCTAATGAAATATGTCTCATAGGGTTTTTGGTCTTCTCAGGGCTGTACATCCTCAGGGAGGTTACAAGCCTTCTGGACCTCTAAATGAAGTCTAGTGTCCTGGTCCTGCAGCCTTCACACCTGTGGTCATGAGTGGCCTATCCGTGTGGCTGTTTTGAGGTGAAAAATGCAAGTTCTAGTAAATCTGCAGAGAGACCTCAAGTTTGTTCAGCTTGTGTTTACGGATGCTTGATTAATTGTGAAGGGAGATTACAGTGATACTTATTTGAGAGTTAGAGGTATCTATTAAGTTTTTATAATTGGTTCCTCTTCAGCTTCTAATGATGTCAAAATCCAAACACTTGGGGCAGTGCTTTGGTTAACCTGCTAACTCAGGCTTTTTTTGTTAACTCCTATAAGAATGGACCAGATTTTTCCTTCATCTTTGAGGACAGGAGATGAATTTGCCAGTGTTTGAAAAGTGTTATGGTATCTTGTGTTTATTGGGGTTGGGGAATAAAACTTCACATTTGCTTTGGTGTTCATTATATCCCGATCTCTTTGTGAACATCCCTCCTCATTTGTCTGGGTTGTAAGTCTCCATAAACTTCTCTCTGCAACTTTCAGCAAAATGCTTCCAGAAATGCAGATTCCTGTATACTAAAGGCACTGGAGTAGTATTTCCAGGACTAGATTATTTCAAGTGCCAAATAAGAGAATGCTGAAGAGCAGCGTATGCTGTTTTACAGATCTAGAGGAAGGCTGAGCATCACTCCTTGTTTCTTTTTCCTGGCGCTAAGGATATCTTGCACTACCTTGCAAGAGATATTATCTTGCACTAAAGCCTGCAAGAGAGCTCTGTATAGGCTGCTATATAATCTCCATGCAGTTCCTGACAGAGAATGTTTCTCCCATGGTTGTGGGGTTTTTTTGTTGTTTTTTTTTTTTGTTTGTTTGTTTGTTTGTTTTTGTTTTTTTCCCTGTTGAAACGATGAATGGAGATGGGAATTTGGCACCAGATTTCTAATGTATCATATATGAAACATTTTACTCTGCTCTCGTGAGACCCCACTTGGAGTACTGTGTGCAGTTCTGGTGTCCTCAACATAAGAAGGGCATGGAGCTGTTGGAGCAAGTCCAGTGGAGGGCCATGAGGATGATCAGGGGACTGGAGCACCTCCTGTATGAAGATAGGCTGAGAAAGTTGGGGCTGTTCAGCCTGGAGAAGAGAAGGCTGCATGGAGACCTCATAGCAGCCTTCCAGTATCTGAAGGGGGCCTATAAGGATGCTGGAGAGGGACTCTTCATCAGGACTGTAGCAATAGGACAAGGGGTAATGGGTTTAAGCTTAAACAGGGGAAGTTCAGATTAAATACAAGGAAGAAGTTCTTTACAGTAAGAGTGGTGAAGCACTGGAATAGGTTGACAAAAGAAGTGGTGAATGCTCCATCCTTGACCATGTTCAAGGCCAGGTTGGACAGAGCCCTGGGTCCTAGCCGTGGTCTAGTATGAGGTGTCTATGGCAGGGGAGTTAGAACTAGGTGATCTTAAGGTCCTTTCCAACCCAAACCATTCTATGATTCTATGATTTTCATCTGATATGGCCACTCCCTGTCTATTGGCAAGGTTTCTTCATTACAGCTCTTCATTTATTAATCAATAAAATGCCACCTGGATCTAGGTGGGGCTTCTTGAAGCTGCTCTGGTGTGAGAACTTTGTGCACTGGTTTTTGCTGCAGGCTTTTCCAGAGCTCAAAGTGATAACTACTCAAGTTAAGACTCAAGTTTTTTGTAATTCTTGTAATTTTAAGATAATATGTAGTCTCCTCATCCAAGAGTTTGCAGTGGTCTCACAGAGAGAAGTGGATTGTTTTTTTGATTCATTGCTGCTGTTGTGATGGTGGTGTTTTTTATGTTTTGTGGGGGTTTTTTCTGATTTTGTTTGGGGGTTTTGTGTGTTTTCTTTTACTTTATTTTTAACCCAAAAAGTAGCATCCCTGAGTGCAAGATTGTCTTCAAGAAAACAGTGAAATTGAGCGTGTTGAATTGGCCAAAGCAAAATAAAGGTTGCTGAGGACAGTGAGAGAACTGGTAGGGGAGGTGTGATATTTGGAAGCATCTTAACTTCTAAGAAACAGTCTGCAATATTTTCAGAATTACCACATTCCATAGCATATTTTTAATTTCTGACCTTGACTTGATCGCCTGTTGAACTGTTGCTCTTTGCTTATGTTTGAATTGTTCAATAAGGAGAATCATAGAATTGTTCAATACGTAGAATAATAAAATGGTTAGGATTAGAAAAGACCTTAAGATCATCCAGTTCCAGCCCTCCTGCCATGGGCAGGGACACCTTCCACTAGACCAGGTTGCTCAAGGCCCTTACTGACCTGGCCTGAAGGATTTAACCCACAGTGCCCCTGCTTCATTTTCTGTACATGTACTTTCTAAAGATTTCCATAGTTTCTTGGCCCTTGCAACTGACCAGGACATGTTCATTATTTTCTGTTACTCTGATGAGAGAATAGTTGAAGACCAGCTAACAAAGCACACTGCTGTTGGAAAGCAGAAGACAAGAGAAGGCCTACCTGTCAGCATGGTGTTCCTGAACCACAGAGTATTTCTTCACCAGTTCTTTACAGTTGCTTGACAAAAGATGACCATCAGCAGTTGACAAAAGATGGCTCATCAGCAGTTGGCTTGGCTGAGTACAGAAACATGTGTGAGCAGCTTACTCTTTAAGGACTGCTGTGCTTGCTTTGGCTGCAATGCACTGTTATGCAAACCATTTTTAGTAGTAAGGGTGAACAGCTTAGC
This sequence comes from Lathamus discolor, assembly GCF_037157495.1. NCBI lineage: Eukaryota > Metazoa > Chordata > Aves > Psittaciformes > Psittacidae > Lathamus > Lathamus discolor. Next base: position 135,085,071 of record NC_088885.1, on the reverse strand, counting down.
AAAGAAACTGGCTACCCAGAGTGTAGCAGGGGGGAAAATTATCAAAACATCTGTCTTTCTGCTATGGTATAAAATGCCACTGAAAACTTTGACACTCTGTGTTCTTCCTCACTTTTGAGTAGGGTGGGCGCTGGGGACAGGGAAGGAGCACAAATGTTTCAGTTCTCTCTACTTAACGCAGATGCTGACATCTGCTCAGATAAAACAAGTATGTAACTGGTCCAACACTGCTTTTAAGAGATGTGTAATGTTAGGGCTTGTTTATATTGCAGCAGTTTATGTTGTATGTGAATATCACACTTAGTTGACATTTTGGAGACAGCTGGGTTCAATCTCTGCTGACCAGTCCTTTGAGACCAGGACTGTGCCAGCAAACCTGACTAAGCATCAGATGCTGTGATTCAGGCAAGCCTATTTTTCAGGCTGTTATTAAATTTAATACCTATGTCAGTTAATGTTCAATTTTTTTTGGCTGGGCATCTCTTAGAAAGTAGCGCACCATCCCCTGCAGTGGTGGGTGGTACACAGGCGCCAGAGCCATGTGTCTGTGCAGGATCAGTCCAGATGTGATGAGCCATGTGTTCTGTGCAGGATCAGTCCAGATGTGATGTGAACATTGGCACTGCCCCAGACTGCTAAGCTAAGCCTGGCTAGACAGCTTGCACATCTCTTCTGTATGCTTCTCTGCACTTCTATTTTCAGGATTTAGCTTCTCTCACACTGACTTGTGTGAACATAGATGTAATTTACACAATAAACAGCGGCTTGGGCAAGCTTGGAGTATTCAGTGATAGGTGTAACTGCATTTAAAACTTGGAATATCTTTGTATGGAGAGCTGCACTGTGATGCAGTGTGGGAATTTCCAAAGTACCAATGTGTTTCCCTTCCTGGCAGGTCTTGGTTAGAATTTTTATAAACTTTGCTGGTTTTTTACACTGATGTTCAGTGGCTCATACAGCCCTCATTTAATTCACTGTGGTTTTAGTGATTTCTACATGTTCCTTTTCTTATGGTTACAGGTGATAGAGTTTTGAATACCATGGGCATCGCAGAACTGGGAAAAATCTGGGTTCTTCACACCCAGCCATGCTTCTTTTCATGGTAAACTGAGTAAATTTGTCAAAGATGACAGCTCAGGGTTTGGTGCTGTATTTGCAGCATTTCAGCATTTCAGAGCTCATCATCTTTTTGACATGTCACAGTCCATTTTTTGTTTTGTTTTGTGGGCTTCTTTTTTTAAGCAAGCTCTTCACTGAGTCTCAGCTAGAGGTGTCAGAAGAAAGCAGTATTCAATTGTGGTTGAGTATTTCAAAGATGAAAGCAACAGGTTGGGGCAGAATTATTAACAAATATAGGTCCTGGTACTGGAGAGCACAGAAATGGAGACCATTTGTTTTGAAGAATTTCCATGACGGCATACAGAAGTTTCTTGAGTTCTGTTGTTTGAAGATGGAAGCTTAACTGCATGAGAATTAAAAGTCTGACCTAAGATAGGGCTATGACCTAAGAATGAGGTTCCTTGTCAGTTGAAAGAGGAGGATGAAATATGATCAGTGACATAAATTTGGAGTGAGATTCCCATCTGGTCTAATTTAGTCCAATTTCATTGAATTAATCCATTTTCAAGGTAGTGAAGTTAAATTGAATTACGTAGTCTGAGAATATGGCCTTTTGTATAACCTCACTGTTTCACAGTAAAATCAATGCAGAGTTTAACTGTAATCCAGTCCTCCTCATAGTCCATAGTTTTAACTACATCTGGAACTCTATAATGCTTGAGCTGGAAGTGCAGCACAGTAGGTCACTACGTAAAGACAAGGGAAGATATACCAGGAGAGGCTTTGAAAGATCTGCTACTCCCTTTCTCAGTGGCTGATCAACTCTAGCTGTGTCATTGCTGTAAGATAACTGCTTTTTCTGTGCTTTAGTGATGGAGATTCTCCAGTGCCCTTAGGCAATTTGTGCTTATCCTTTAAAAGATTCCTCATAACGTCTCTTTCCAGTTTTTCTTGAAGATGTTTGATCTCCTTCTATGCATCTGTGTAGACATGGTCATTGCCTTTTTCACTTCAGTAGCCTCCAAGACGTTTGGGTGCTAGCATCCCCTCTCAGGCTACCATCTCTCCTGAGTTTAACAATCTGAATTAATTCAGTCTCATTTCATAGTTTGTGTTTGTCTGATTTCAGATTATTCCAGCTGCCTTTCTCTGGATTCTTTCCAAGTATTTTTGTCTTACTTGATTTGCTGTATTTGAAGTGCATCATAGAATCATAGAATGGTTAGGGTTGGAAAGGACCTTAAGATCACCTAGTTCTGACCCGTGTGCCAGGGGCAGGGACACCTCACACTAAACCATGTCACCCAAGGCTCATCTCAACCTGGACAGTATTCCAGGCTGTATCTCGCTAGTGCTGGGAAATGGAGTCTTAAAGCAGGTGTAAAACAGACTATAGTCATGCTTATATGCCCTTGTATAATGATTGCCACCTTGTCACCAACACGACATTGTGGGCCCCTGTTATCTCTGAGGTGCTATCTGCACAGTTCAGCCAGGTTGCTCTGTTTTGCTGGTACTTGCTAGAGCTTCCCAGGAGGGAAGATACCTTGAGCATGGTCAATCCCATAATGAGCTGGAGTTCTGTCTGTGATATTTGTTCAACTGGAAATATGTGAGCAAGGGCATGTGAAACACAGCCTGGGCTACTAGGTGGCATCTTGAACCTGACTAGTAGAGTCCTTGAACCTAGCTTCAGTAGAATTTGGGCTCTGGAGCTATGAGCCAGCAGTGTGAACAGAAAGCGTCTGTTGCCAAAGTGGTGGTGCCTGAGCCTAATCTTCATTGCTGTTTTTCACTACTTGCACATGGGAAGAAGCAATGAATGGCCTCAGTGGTGAGGGCTATGTAGGACCGGAAGTTCTGCATGTCAAATCCAGCTACTATAGCCTGCAAGCTTCCCATGGCGTGTGTGCTTGTTTATGCTAATTTGTATTGTAATAATTGTTAAATGCAATAAGTTGTTGCATAAATGTAAGCTGTAAATTTTATCTTGAAATTCTTGTATTTTATGTGCTTTTATTCCCAAATGACACTAAAGCTGAAATGACCTGTTAAATTAGAAATATTATCTCCAATGGACAAAATCACGTACCAGGCAATGTAGGACACATTAAGTAATCATGTAAGGAGCCAGCTTAGAGCTTTGTCACTTCATTAAAATCTTGCACTTATGTATCACTTTTCATGTTCTGTATGGGCTGATAGTTAATTGATGACTATTTTAATAAGAATGTTAAACCAATACTGCTAAAATCAAATTACTGTTTTCTGACCTCAATACAGATCTTGTGGCAAGATACTGAACTATCATATGGTAGCTCTGGTCACATCTGGAGACAGTTCTGTCTGTGCAGATAGGCCTTCCCCAAAAGAGAAGAAGAGAAGAAAAATGAAGATACCCTGGAAGCTGGCCTGTATTAAATAGACAGATATTTGAATAGATCAGTTTGCCATCCTCAAAATAATTCCAGCGCAATTAAAGCATGCACTTTAATGCTGCAGTCAGATCTGCACAAGAGAGAGATTTCTGCACCTGGGCAGGTGCTGGCTGATTTCAGCATTATTATTCCATGTGGGGAAAAGTGTCTTTTCAGAACAGTCTGCGTGGAGAGATTTTGCACATGTGTATGTTTTCAGATGAAGGGATAAAGGGCCAGACTCCGAGCTGGCAATTTACTTGGAAATGAGCAGCTAGGAGGTCATCAGGAGTGGCAGTAGGTTGAAATTCTGTGCAAGCATGGCTGGAGGAGAATTACACCATGTTTACTGATCACAGTGCAAGCGTCAAGCTGGCACAGTGAAACTTCACA